>NW_027637615.1:270000-275000 GCF_951216825.1 Electrona antarctica
CTACAACATGACGTCACTGAGCCGCGGTGGTAAGAGACTCACCGCTCACCCAAACACACCTCTCGGTTTTTACTAAAACTACAACATGGCGTCACTGAGCCGCGGTGGTAAGAGACTCACCGCTCACCCAAACACACCTCTCTGTTTTTACTAAAACTACAACATGGCGTCACTGAGCCGCGGTGGAGAGACACCGCTCACCCAAACACACCTCTCTGTTTTTACTAAAACTACAACATGGCGTCACTGAGCCGCGGTGGTAAGAGACTCACCGCTCACCCAAACACATCTCTGTTTTTACTAAAACTACAACATGACGTCACTGAGCCGCGGTGGTAAGAGACTCACCGCTCACCCAAACACATCTCTCTGTTTTTACTAAAACTACAACATGACGTCACTGAGCCGCGGTGGTAAGAGACTCACCGCTCACCCAAACACACCTCTCTGTTTTTACTAAAACTACAACATGGCGTCACTGAGCCGCGGTGGTAAGAGACTCACCGCTCACCCAAACACACCTCTCTGTTTTTACTAAAACTACAACATGGCGTCACTGAGCCGCGGTGGTAAGAGACTCACCGCTCACCCAAACACACCTCTCTGTTTTTACTAAAACTACAACATGGCGTCACTGAGCCGCGGTGGTAAGAGACTCACCGCTCACCCAAACACACCTCTCTGTTTTTACTAAAACATGACGTCACTGAGCCGCGGTGGTAAGAGACTCACCGCTCACCCAAACACACCTCTCTGTTTTTACTAAAACTACAACATGGCGTCACTGAGCCGCGGTGGAGAGACTCACCGCTCACCCAAACACACCTCTCTGTTTTTACTAAAACTACAACATGGCGTCACTGAGCCGCGGTGGTAAGAGACTCACCGCTCACCCAAACACACCTCTCTGTTTTTACTAAAACTACAACATGACGTCACTGAGCCGCGGTGGTAAGAGACTCACCGCTCACCCAAACACACCTCTCTGTTTTTACTAAAACTACAACATGGCGTCACTGAGCCGCGGTGGTAAGAGACTCACCGCTCACCCAAACACACCTCTCTGTTTTTACTAAAACTACAACATGACGTCACTGAGCCGCGGTGGTAAGAGACTCACCGCTCACCCAAACACACCTCTCTGTTTTTACTAAAACTACAACATGACGTCACTGAGCCACGGTGGTAAGAGATTGACTCTGGTTGACTATAAACAGTGTTACTGAGGACCATGTAGCATTACTCTGGTTGACTATAAGCAGTGTTACTGAGGACCATGTAGCATTACTCTGGTTGACTATAAACAGTCTGTTACTGAGGACCATGTAGCATTACTCTGGTTGACTATAAACAGTGTTACTGAGGACCATGTAGCATTACTCTGGTTGACTATAAGCAGTGTTACTGAGGACCATGTAGCATTACTCTGGTTGACTATAAACAGTGTTACTGAGGACCATGTAGCATTACTCTGGTTGACTATAAGCAGTGTTACTGAGGACCATGTAGCATTACTCTGGTTGACTATAAACAGTCTGTTACTGAGGACCATGTAGCATTACTCTGGTTGACTATAAGCAGTGTTACTGAGGACCATGTAGCATTACTCTGGTTGACTATAAGCAGTGTTACTGAGGACCATGTAGCATTACTCTGGTTGACTATAAACAGTCTGTTACTGAGGACCATGTAGCATTACTCTGGTTGACTATAAACAGTGTTACTGAGGACCATGTAGCATTACTCTGGTTGACTATAAGCAGTGTTACTGAGGACCATGTAGCATTACTCTGGTTGACTATAAACAGTGTTACTGAGGACCATGTAGCATTACTCTGGTTGACTATAAGCAGTGTTACTGAGGACCATGTAGCATTACTCTGGTTGACTATAAACAGTCTGTTACTGAGGACCATGTAGCATTACTCTGGTTGACTATAAACAGTGTTACTGAGGACCATGTAGCATTACTCTGGTTGACTATAAGCAGTGTTACTGAGGACCATGTAGCATTACTCTGGTTGACTATAAACAGTGTTACTGAGGACCATGTAGCATTACTCTGGTTGACTATAAACAGTCTGTTACTGAGGACCATGTAGCATTACTCTGGTTGACTATAAACAGTGTTACTGAGGACCATGTAGCATTACTCTGGTTGACTATAAGCAGTGTTACTGAGGACCATGTAGCATTACTCTGGTTGACTATAAGCAGTGTTACTGAGGACCATGTAGCATTACTCTGGTTGACTATAAACAGTGTTACTGAGGACCATGTAGCATTACTCTGGTTGACTATAAGCAGTGTTACTGAGGACCATGTAGCATTACTCTGGTTGACTATAAACAGTCTGTTACTGAGGACCATGTAGCATTACTCTGGTTGACTATAAACAGTATGTTACTGAGGACCATGTAGCATTACTCTGGTTGACTATAAGCAGTGTTACTGAGGACCATGTAGCATTACTCTGGTTGACTATAAGCAGTGTTACTGAGGACCATGTAGCATTACTCTGGTTGACTATAAACAGTCTGTTACTGAGGACCATGTAGCATTACTCTGGTTGACTATAAGCAGTGTTACTGAGGACCATGTAGCATTAATCTGGTTGACTATAAACAGTCTGTTACTGAGGACCATGTAGCATTACTCTGGTTGACTATAAACAGTCTGTTACTGAGGACCATGTAGCATTACTCTGGTTGACTATAAGCAGTGTTACTGAGGACCATGTAGCATTACTCTGGTTGACTATAAACAGTCTGTTACTGAGGACCATGTAGCATTACTCTGGTTGACTATAAACAGTCTGTTACTGAGGACCATGTAGCATTACTCTGGTTCACTATAAACAGTGTTACTGAGGACCATTGAGCATTACTCTGGTTCACTATAAACAGTGTTACTGAGGACCATGTAGCATTACTCTGGTTGACTATAAACAGTCTGTTACTGAGGACCATGTAGCATTACTCTGGTTGACTATAAACAGTCTGTTACTGAGGACCATGTAGCATTACTCTGGTTGACTATAAACAGTCTGTTACTGAGGACCATGTAGCATTACTCTGGTTGACTATAAACAGTCTGTTACTGAGGACCATGTAGCATTACTCTGGTTGACTATAAACAGTGTTACTGAGGACCATGTGGCATTACTCTGATTGACTATAAACAGTCTGTTACTGAGGACCATGTAGCATTACTCTGGTTGACTATAAGCAGTCTGTTACTGAGGACCATGTAGCATTACTCTGGTTGACTATAAACAGTGTTACTGAGGACCATGTAGCATTACTCTGGTTGACTATAAACAGTGTTACTGAGGACCATGTAGCATTACTCTGGTTGACTATAAACAGTCTGTTACTGAGGACCATGTAGTATTACTCTGGTTGACTATAAACAGTGTTACTGAGGACCATGTAGCATTACTCTGGTTGACTATAAACAGTCTGTTACTGAGGACCATGTAGCATTACTCTGGTTGACTATAAACAGTGTTACTGAGGACCATGTAGCATTACTCTGGTTGACTATAAACAGTGTTACTGAGGACCATGTAGTATTACTCTGGTTGACTATAAGCAGTGTTACTGAGGACCATGTAGCATTACTCTGGTTGACTATAAACAGTCTGTTACTGAGGACCATGTAGCATTACTCTGGTTGACTATAAGCAGTGTTACTGAGGACCATGTAGCATTACTCTGGTTGACTATAAGCAGTGTTACTGAGGACCATGTAGCATTACTCTGGTTGACTATAAGCAGTGTTACTGAGGACCATGTAGCATTACTCTGGTTGACTATAAGCAGTGTTACTGAGGACCATGTAGCATTACTCTGGTTGACTATAAACAGTGTTACTGAGGACCATGTAGCATTACTCTGGTTGACTATAAACAGTGTTACTGAGGACCATGTAGTATTACTCTGGTTGACTATAAGCAGTGTTACTGAGGACCATGTAGCATTACTCTGGTTGACTATAAACAGTCTGTTACTGAGGACCATGTAGCATTACTCTGGTTGACTATAAGCAGTGTTACTGAGGACCATGTAGCATTACTCTGGTTGACTATAAGCAGTGTTACTGAGGACCATGTAGCATTACTCTGGTTGACTATAAGCAGTGTTACTGAGGACCATGTAGCATTACTCTGGTTGACTATAAGCAGTGTTACTGAGGACCATGTAGCATTACTCTGGTTGACTATAAACAGTCTGTTACTGAGGACCATGTAGCATTACTCTGGTTGACTATAAACAGTCTGTTACTGAGGACCATGTAGCATTACTCTGGTTGACTATAAGCAGTGTTACTGAGGACCATGTAGCATTACTCTGGTTGACTATAAGCAGTGTTACTGAGGACCATGTAGCATTACTCTGGTTGACTATAAGCAGTGTTACTGAGGACCATGTAGCATTACTCTGGTTGACTATAAACAGTGTTACTGAGGACCATGTAGCATTACTCTGGTTGACTATAAGCAGTGTTACTGAGGACCATGTAGCATTACTCTGGTTGACTATAAACAGTGTTACTGAGGACCATGTAGCATTACTCTGGTTGACTATAAACAGTGTTACTGAGGACCATGTAGCATTACTCTGGTTGACTATAAGCAGTGTTACTGAGGACCATGTAGCATTACTCTGGTTGACTATAAGCAGTGTTACTGAGGACCATGTAGCATTACTCTGGTTGACTATAAGCAGTGTTACTGAGGACCATGTAGCATTACTCTGGTTGACTATAAACAGTGTTACTGAGGACCATGTAGCATTACTCTGGTTGACTATAAACAGTCTGTTACTGAGGACCATGTAGCATTACTCTGGTTGACTATAAACAGTGTTACTGAGGACCATGTAGCATTACTCTGGTTGACTATAAGCAGTGTTACTGAGGACCATGTAGCATTACTCTGGTTGACTATAAACAGTCTGTTACTGAGGACCATGTAGCATTAATCTGGTTGACTATAA